>NW_008806279.1:527276-543345 GCF_000400465.1 Wallemia ichthyophaga EXF-994 | reverse complement strand
AACGGCTTCAGGAAAGATTCTCAGAAGACATTTACGTACTTTGGCAGTACAGGAAAATGGTGCGCTTGCTAAACTTCAAATCTATTGACGAGATTACTAGGATTGTTGATATAGATGCGGTTACATGATATTCATATTAAGCGTTAATTGTCTAATTTATTATGATCTTTACAATAAATAAATAATCGTCTATAAGAGTCCCTCCTTGACCCAGTGATTCATCCACTTCTCAACATCTCTTTGGTTGAGTTCGGTACAGTTTCTAAGCGACTCAGACGCTTTCTGCGATCTCTCTGTCAGCAGAAGCGGATTTCCCATAGCCTCAACAAACTCTCGACGATGAGCAGCAATATCACTGGACTCGAACATCGGAAGCAGCTTGATAGCAGGGTTGTCGGACATGTTAGAGGTATCCTCGGCTTGCAGCCTTTCCAGCCAGTCACTATAGCTCACTAGTGTGACGCCAGCGCCTCTCTTGTTCAAATATTCAGCCACCACGTTAAAGACCGCGCTCCAGCTCGGTGGGCGTGGGTGCACGATGTGTAAAAGATCATGTGTTTTGCCTAGACTTCTTCTGTTGTGCGAAAAGTTTACAATGGCTTGCGCAGCATTGTCTAGCGGGATCCACGCGACTAAATCATTTCCATTTGGAAGACATTTGAGGGCGAGACTAGACTTGATAATCGCTGGTACCCAATTCGAAGAACTCCAGAAACCAGACTTTCTATCACCGCAAAGCTGTCCAATTCGAAGGACAGTCGTTGGTAGTCCCGTCTTCTGTGAGGCGGTGGCCAAGATACGCTCACCAACAAACTTGCTCTCACCATATCCCATTCCAACTGCAATTGCGGGGTCTGAGATCGGCTCCTCGAATGTCTTTTTGCCGACTGGCCAGCGCGCAAGACTTCCGATTGATGACGTGAAGATGACTGCAGCACCTCGACTTGATGTGATCGCGAGGTTGGTAAGATTGACCACACCGGAAATGTCCTGCTCAAATGACTGCAAGGCGACGTTAAAATCGACTCTCCAGGCGTTATGAATGATCACGTCCACTTTGGCACTAATTTCCAAGTAAATGGTCGTACTCAATCCAAGATCTGGCTTTGCTAAGTCGGCTTCGATGAGCGACAGCTTCTGTGATTCAACAATTCCAGCAGCTGGAATGCCCTTCCTAGCTAGACTGTCCACTTGACGCTCTTTAATACTCTTACGCTTTCGAGGATTTGCGCGGTTGAGAGCGTAGACGCGTTTGACGCTAGGGTCATGGATGAGAGTAACGAGAAGTTCGGTACCCAGTCCGCCAGTGGTACCAGTAACAACCACATTCCTACCCTCGCCTGATGGCTTTGACCATCCCTGTGCGCTTTTGCTTTTAAGATCGCGCGTGTGCAAAGCAATCGTTGCATCGATCTCGGCAGCCTTCGCAGCAATTATTTCCTCCTCTGACAGATGTTTGCTGTCGTCATTTAGCAGCTGCCCAACAAAATCGGAAAGAAGAGTGATTTTCGGGTGCTGAAACGCGATTGTTGCAGCTAAAGATACATTTTTGAAGGCTTTCAGGGATGCGACGAGCTTATTGCGGATTATTGTCGCCTGCATAGAGTCCATGCCTTGCGAGACAAGGTCAACGTCATCTTCGACAGTATTGCCGATCACTGACTTGACAATCGCTGAGACAGATGCCAAGACATTCGCACTATCAAATGCAACTAAACCAACGCCAACATCATTCGCGCTGTCGTAAGCTCTGTCGATCTCCTTCCTGTAGAGCTCGATCGCGGGTTTACGCTTGACTGGTGAGTGTCAGTGGGGTGTCTCGGACACTCAGAATAGCAATCTCACTACTGCCTTTTGGAGTAACAGGAAGTGGCCTGCTTAAATCAACAACAACAATCAAGGACTTTTGCAAGCGGGAATGTTGTGGTGCATGCTGATTTGCAGATTCGACGGACGGCCAAATGCCATCAATGAAGCTTTCAGCGTTGTCCACGGTATCATTAGGCTGTATAAGTATACCGTTAACACTTCTTTGTCTTCCAAACATCACCGATCCTGAGATCAGAGGATTTGCATTGATAATGCGCTCGATTGGCTCGGGATTTGTCTTTTCACCAGATGCCAGGATAATTTGGCTGTCTGATCTGCCAACAATCTTAACCAAATTAGGTTTCGTTGGGTGTCTCTCCACAAGATCACCAGTGGCATATCCTTTGACATCATCCAGGTTATTAACAGATGGTACGTGTTTATCGGTTTGGAGGAACTGGAGTTCAAATAGACCATCACCCTGATCAGCCAGCCTGTAGTGGTGATTCGACGAGAGCACCGCAAAAGCCCAGTCGTCCACATTGCTTCGAGGCCTAATTTCGAAGATGGAGCTGGAAGCTCCGCACTCTGTGTTGCCGTAGTTCGAAAGTAGTGGCACACCTTCTTTTGCTAAAGTAGCCCCAATTTCACCTAATGGAGCACCACCAAACATCACTAAATCTAACTTCTTGAGAAATTCGACACTTTCCGGATCTTTGGCCCATTCTTCAATGAAGGCTGGAACGGCGACTACGATGTGGCTTTCCGTTTGCCTGGCACCATCGAGGATACCTTGAGGAGTAGGAAATGGAGGTGGAATGTCAATTTTGGGAATGGTATTGATGTAAGGCGTGGATAGCGATCCTATAACATGAAACAAGATACCCATCGCATGGAACGTTGGCAATGCACCTGCGTAAAGCTTCTTTCCCCATAAATCCATCACATTGTTGTCGGCCGTAGGATTTTGTGCAAGGATCCAGCCCCGAATAGACTCGTTTGTAAGCTTGATAGGCTTTGGAAAGTCACCTGAAGAACCCGAAGAGTGGAGCATGATTACTACATTCGAGTCTTCCTCGAAATGTGGAGGAAGTGGGTCTAAGTTGACGTTGAACTCACCCGACTTTGGCAACAGCATATCTAATGAAGGTGTTTCGATTAGATTAAGCGCGTAGCCATCCTTGGCTAGTTCATTTTTGACTGCTTTGGCGTTTTTGGTGAGCTGTAAAGATGTATTGCCGTATACTAAGTGGTGAGTCTCTGACTTTTTGATAAGATAGGCCAACGCCGCCACTGAATTCCTGTTGGAAAGTGCAATGAATCTATTACCCGACACATTGACACCTTTCGCTATCGAAGAATAGCTTAATATCTCATTTTCCAAGTAGAGCCCGACTGCCTGGTCATTGTTGTGATTAAGTTGATGCTGGATGTAAGCAGCGGCTCTGTAAACAGCTTGATGAGTGTCTTTGCCGTTGAATTTCTGACCACAGGCATCCTCAAAAAATGTGTGATTTGTGTTTTGATCGAGGTGATACCGCACCAGAGATGGTACCGTCCATCTTGTGTTGTGCTGTAGCGAGTGGATGACAGTCAGTTAGCGATCATGGAATGCGATATCACATACAGCTGCTTCAAAGCAATTCATTCTCTATCAATCTCTATCAATTAAAGGATGACAAATACTATTCTTAGTCATATACCACTCAGGAGAATCATATCGCGACCATGAAAATTTATTCGCTCCAAAAAGTGTGCCTCCGGATACAGTTGTTTCGTATGACATCATTATAGGTATGACTTTTTTATGTTAAGAAAATGTTTAAATTAAAGAAAGGCTTGGGGTTAAAAAGAAATATATTATTAAGCGTGATCATGTAAAGAGATGATGAATTTTAGAAGTGGCATATCCATCAAACACATACTCGGAGTTATATTACCTCAATATTTTACCGAACGTCAGCCCTACTCCAAAGAGCCTGTCAAAAAGTTCTAAAGACATGGTGGCGTGAAAGAAAGCTGTCCAATAAAGTATCTCGTTCAGGTACTACAAAATTAGGTGAATCAGGTTACAGAGTTTCCCGCCTTGTCGTCCCTTACCCGTATTATTCAGGTTGCGGGAGCAATTGAAGAAACACAAATTTTTGGTTGTACTTTTTTTTTGTTATTTTACGAGTAAGTGATTAAAATAGGGCAACTCGCTGCTTCTTCACAAAGAAACTCCTAAAATTACGATCGCATTGGCGGAATCACAGTTACGCAAGGTTGACATATTCAAAAAGGACCGGTCATAAATAAGTATTTATTTGGACTAATGACTTACTCTATATTGCTCAATATCTCACACCACTCGCCGGTTCGGAGAAAAAAGTTGTAATTACATAAAATACGTACAACCCTTCCTCCTTCATTGTTCAATAATATGAGAGAGGCTTTAGAAGACGACCAAGTGCAAGAACCAACGGAGAAGTCTAACAGTGCTGCTTCATCAAAACCTTCGGCTAAACGATCATCCAGTACACTCAACTTTGTCAAGGACTGGGCGGCAATAGTGATATGCGTTAGTTGTATGTTGTTCACTCAGGTGGGACTTGGGGCGTATTTGGTAATCACCAAAGAGTTCATAGCGGAAACTTTTGGCGTGCAAGGGTCGCCGGGACAGCAATCATGGTGGGCGCAAGAGACTTACGTGATTGACTTGGCTTAATTAGATTTAGGATAGTAGCCGCTTTCTCCTTGTCAGTTGGTACCTTCGTATTGCCCAGTGGGAGATTGGGTGATATATATGGAAATAAGCGGATCATGTGCATTGGATTCGCATGGTACAGCCTCTGGTCGATGGTGACTGGCTTAACAGTGTACACGCGCTCGATTATATTCTTCGACGTGTGCAGAGCGCTGCAGGGTATAGCACCTGCCTTAATGCTTCCCAACGCTGTAGCAATAATAGGCCGGACATTCCCGCCAGGCATAAAAAAGGCTATATCATTTGCCTTGTTCGCTGCATCTGCCCCCAATGGATTCGTGGTTGGTGCTTTGTTCAGCAGTCTTTTCGCTCAAAGCTCGGTCAAAGCACCAGTTAGCGGAGCTGAATGGGTGTGGTCGACATTTGTGCTTTCTATCGCCCTTCTTGTCATGTTCGGTCTAGCGGTCTGGATTATCCCTCCAGATGGAGACAGAAGCGACCAGAAGGGAATAGGATTCGACTACTGGGGCGCTCTCACGGCAGTGCCCGGCTTAATTCTGCTTAACTTCGCCTGGAATCAGGCAGCCATTGTGACATGGAAGAATGGTTACGTCTGTGCTCTACTCGCAGTTGGCGTAATCTTACTCGGTGTATTTGCTTGGGTTGAGACTCGAGTAGCGCAGCCGCTACTACCACTGACAATTTTCAAGAACGTACACAACAACCTTATGCTCGGATGCGTTGCGACGGGATGGTCCACCTTTGGCATCTGGCTGCTCTTCTCTATCAGATACATCCAAGACCTACGAGGTGTTGATGCGCTTGAGACAGTCTCTCAGATAGTGCCATTTTGCGTAGTGGGTTGGTTAGGAGCAGCGATTTCACCTATCTTAATCATCAAATTCGGCGGCAGCTGGGTGACCATCGGTGCCATGTTTTCGTTCTTGATCGCAATATGTCTAGTGGCTTTCGAGCCTGTGAAGCTCACCTACTGGGCGATGCATTTTGTGAGCTATATTATTGCTACACTCGGTGTGGATATGAGCTTCCCAGCTGCTTCGGTTATCATCTCCGATCACCTGCCGCGTGAACATCAAGGACTGGCTGGATCGCTTATCAACACACTCGTCAACTATTCCATCGCGATCGCGTTGGGTATCGCCGCGACGGTTGAAAACCATGTGAATAACGGCGGTAAAGATCCAGAAGCTGGTATCAGAGGTGCTTGCTATCTCGGAGTAGGACTTTCGGCAGCCGGAGTTTTACTTGCTCTGATCAACAAAATAATCGAGGAGGTTGAAATACGCAGATCGCCGGATCCTCATGCTGCTCGTGAAGCTGGAAAATCTCTGGAGTGAGCGAGCATTCTAGATTAAGGCTGTCTAAATGGATCAGACAGCTTGACAGAAAGCAATTAATTTAAATTATTCTCGTTGTACTTCTGTATATGTTTTAAAAGAAGGCTGGTACAACGGTCAACTTTACAATGCAATAAATCGGCGGAATACGGTAGCTTAGTGCGCTTATAATTTTACCCAGGACCAGATGATCTCATTTTGCAGTTCGGCACCTCATCTCCGATAATCATTTCGGCATCTGTGCGTTTGTAGTTGTGTATATTCGTGGATGCAAAGTGTGTGAAGTAGACTAGATCACTTTGAACGTATTTTGTTCCTCCGTTGTGTATGAATTCGTCTTTCAAAGGATAAAACAGGTACAACACCTTTTTCTCAGCGACCCCGAAATTAAAGGGGAACTCTTACCAAGTCCAGCATCCTCTAAAACACTCAAGCACTATCACTCAATTTCACAAAAGGTATTTCACAAGAGTCATAAGTTGCCTTCAGTATTTTATAACTTTGTCTTTGTTTGGGGAGGTCTGCTTTGTTTGAATACGGACCCCTTATATTCCTGTGCAATGGTACCTAGCTTATTGTGAGTCACTCGACTTATAATTCACACGTTCAACATGGTTTGGCTGTTTGGTAACAAGATACAGGTGATTTGTAAGTGCTTTGACAGGAACTTGGTGATAACGTCGCATTATATCGGTGCTTTACAATCTTATTTCCACATTTGGCGTGCGCGAGATACTCCTAATCTTATCTTTGGGAAAGCGCGGAACAATACATTGGACGATTTGTTCAGGTAGATACTGCAATCAAAGAGAATATGAGAGAGATACAGAGTAAGAGCTGAGTTTGAATAGGAGCGGCCCAGCGTCTACGATTTACTCATGTTCACTAGAAGACGCTGAGGTCGGGCCAGGAAATTCTTTTTACGGCAAACAATACAGCATTACGCGTTTATTAAAAGCGTGAATTTAGGAATTAAAGTCTCCAATTATACAAAAAGTATAATCAGCATTGATTTGAATATTTGTTTTGTTTATAACCTTCGATAGCCACGTGACTAGGAACGAGAGTACTCGATAACCAAAGTCAGCATAAATACCAACTGAATGCATCGACAGCTTTAAATGTAATTAGCCGACTTCGTCTCTCTGACCTCAACCACCAAGACGAGACAGGCCGCAGACGACGATCAACAAATTACGCAATCCATCTTATCAGTAAGGCGATTAGAATAAATAAAAATGGAAAGCATGATAGGTGCGCTATCAGCAGCTTTCTCTACAGACCCACTCATACCTACTCAGTGCCAACCATCCACTGCCCTAGCTGCGTCTATGCTATTCAGAGCGCACTCAAAAATTCAGCAGCCAAAAACGTCTCAGTAAACCTTCTCAATAAATCTGTTTCTTTCGAATGTGATGATAAAAATGCTGCGAAGCGAGAAGTCGTTGGGGCTCTGCACGAAATTGGTTATTCGGTCGATCAGGAGAATTCATTCTTGAGGTCAAAAGACAAAGGAAAATCTCATGAAACGCTCAATACCCGCCACCTCGAAAGCTGCCAGGAGTGCAGAGAGAAGGGCGAAAACGCAACAAAGACTGGTAAATTATTCTACTTTACAAAGCTCTCAGTGGAGGGCATGACTTGTGCTAGTTGCACACAAACACTCTCTTCAACCCTGCGAGGAATGACTGGTGTTGATCCAGACAGCGTTCGAGTTAGCTTGATGTCTGCAGAAGCAGAATTCATCCACGAGCAACTCTCCCTGGAATCCGTGCAGAATGAGATCGATACAATTGGCTACGAAAGCAAAATTATCGAATCATCACCTCTAAAGAAGGAAGAAGACCAAGACACTGTCATAACAAAGTTTGAGTTTAAAGGTATGACATGCGCAAGCTGCTCGCAAACTATCAGTTCCGCCTTAAAACTAGAAGAAGGTGTCCTCACCGTAGACGTATCGCTTACTAGTGCTACTGCTATCGTTGAACATAACAAAGCCGTTGATGTCGCCCACCTTGTCGATACTATTGAAGATATCGGTTATGGTGCTACTGCTGTATCAACTGTGAGCCGAAATGAGGCTAGGAGCAACGAACGCAACGTGGAGTTTAAAGTAGATGGAATGTTTTGCGGTCATTGTCCTTCACACCTGCTAGACACACTGAACTCCCTGCCTCTAATTGCGCACACAAATGACATTACGCTCGATCATCCTTTCGTAACAGTCACGTACACTCCCAATTCTCCTTTACTCACTGTGCGTAGTATCATTAGGGATATTCATCACGCCCATCCGAAATTCACTATAACAGCGGTAGAAAACAATTCGGCGAATTCTTCGCGTTCCACCGCAATTCACTTAGCGGAATCAAAGGCATGGCTGGTCAGAGTGGCAGTATCCGCTGTGTTCAGTTTCGCAGCGTTGGTAATCAATGTTATTGGAATGGAATTACTCAACGAAGATCACCCTGTCAGACGTGAGCTTGAAAGACCCATCTGGGGACAGGCAACGGTTGGTATTGTAGTGATGTTTCTTCTTTCCTCTCCTGTTTACCTCATCGTGGGTTGGAATTTCCACAAAAAGTCGTATCTTTCTCTCAAGGCTTCTTACAAAGCTGTCAGCAAGAGTGATAGGTTTCCATGGATAGCGTTAGTCACGTGGGGTAGTATGGATTTGCTCGTCTCTCTCGGTACGACAGTAGCATACTTTGCGAGTATCGCGATGCTTATTATCGATATCCACTTAAAGACACCCGACGATAGAATGATGGGATACTTTGAAATGCCCATCTTCTTGATATTTTTTATCTCGATCGGGAGGACTCTAGAGAGCTACATGAAAGCGAAGGTGGGGAGGATTTAAGCAATATTTGTCATCTTACAGAATTCTAGACAGGTGATGCTATAAGTGCACTCGGCAAGCTGAAACCAAGCAAAGCGCTGCTTGTCGGGGACAACGACCTGTCCTTCTCTGAAGCAAAGACCAAAACAGACAGTGATTATGACCACGAGAATAGCTCAAGCAGCGAAACAACGCGGTTACTTCCTAATGGTAATAATGTTCCGGCACGCAGCAGCAGAGGTAGTATAAAGGAGACTTCGCTCACACTTATCGAGATCGGCGATACGCTGCTAGTGCAGGCGGGCGAAGTTGTGCCTATCGACGGTCTTATTAGCAGCCGGGGTAACTACCCGTTCGACATGAGCAGCGTCACAGGCGAGAGTCTTCCGGTCACTCTCCACGAGGGTGATGAGGTAATGACTGGAACTACCTGCCTGAAGGCGGTGTTTATGAAGGTGACGAGCACCTCGTCGGAGACGTTGATTGACAGGATCATACGGGTAGTGAACGATGCTCAATCCAAAAAAGCTCCAATAGAGAAGATTGCAGATGCAGTGACTGCGGTGTTTGTTCCTGTGATAGTTTTACTCTCAATTATCACGCTCATAGTGTGGCTCGTCGTTGCTGCAAATGCAGCAGAGCTCGGCGGCAAGATGGATCAAGGTGGCAAGATATTTTTTGCGATACAGTTCAGCGTTGCTACGTTAGTCGTCGCTTGTCCTTGCGGCATTGGTCTAGCTACACCTACAGCCATTGCAGTGGGATCGGGTGTACTCGCCAATCATGGTGTTCTTGTTCAGTCTGGTAGCGAATCTTTCGAGCTCGCCAACAAGGTCCAGATCGTGGTGCTCGACAAGACCGGAACGCTCACAGAAGGCAAGATCTCGATTGTTTCGGAAGAACGTCTCTCTAAGAAGGAGGATGGTTTGCTCGATGAAGACGTACTTTGGGGTATGGTTTCATCTATGGAAGAGCAGTCTTCGCATCCCATAGCCAAGGCAGTAAAGAGCCATGCCTCCGCGAAATCCCACTCACTGTTACCTGACTTATCCTCGTATGAAGAGGTTAGTGGTCGTGGAGTTAAGGGTGTGTTCAGTTGCGACGATAAAATGCTGGAGATGCGCATTGGGAGTGGCAAGTTTGTCGGTGCTGGCAGCCAACCTTCATCGACAGTCGACCGTTGGAGAAATAACGGTAATAGTATTGTGTTTGTGGCGCTAAAAGAGGCTGGTGCAGATGATGAAGCTTTGACGATCACATATGCACTAGCTATCGCTGACTCGCCTAGGGAAGAGTCGAGAGAGGTAGTACAGCAACTACACAATGCAGGCAAGCAAATTTTCATGCTGACGGGTGATGAGGAATTAACGGCGAGGGCTATAGCTAGGGATGTCGGTATCGCTGAGGAGAATGTGATGGCGGGTGCAATGCCTGATGATAAAGTGAAGTATATCGAGAAATTAAGGAATGAAGCTAATTGTAAGCCGCTTTCGCCTACAATGCTCTCGCGCATGAAGAGGTGGATTGGAAAGCCAGACAAAAGGGAAGTAACCCCGCTTGTTATGTTTGTCGGTGATGGACTCAATGATAGTGGGGCAATTATAGCAGCTGATGTGGGCACGTCGCAGGGTTCTGGTAGTCAGATTACCATATCTTCTGCACACTTCATTCTTCTCAACTCATCACTACGCTCGCTCATCAAAATATTCAAGCTATCGAAGTTAGTCAAGACACGCATCATCATCAATTTCATATGGGCGATTGTTTTCAACGTCACTCTTGTTCCTGTTGCTGCCGGTGTCTTTTACCCGCTGGGAGTGAAGCTGCCACCGGTATATTCCGCATTAGCGATGGCGCTTTCAAGCGTGAGTGTCGTAATTTCCAGCCTTTTACTCCGTCTACATCGGCCATCAAATTAGTTTGGAATTTTAGTTATGGTAAACCTTATGTATTATTCTTTGTCCAAAGTACAACAATTTCGAAGTTGATTCATTATGTTCAGGGCTTAAAGTTTAGCAAGCGCACCATTTTCCTGTGCTGCCATAGTACGTAAATGTCTCCTTAGTATTTTGCCAGCCGGTGTTTTGGGAATAGAATCAATTGTGCGCACACCACCACGCAGCTTTGAATGATTGGCGACTTTTCCTGCTATCCAAGCTCCTATCTCCGCACACCAAGCTTCATTGTTGAAGTTAGACGCGTGCTGAGGCACGACATAGGCTCTAGGCAGTTCCGTTGCCTGCTTATCGTCATACACACCAATCACAGCCGCATCCATTACTTCAGTATTCGACATGATCAATGCTTCAAGAGGTGCTGGTGTAACTTGGAACCCTTTGTACTTGATAAGTTCCTGTGAGGGCGTCAGCAAAACTTGAAACAACAAAAGACCATCTCCTACCTTCATTCTATCTACCACCTTGAATAGGCGTGTTTTGCTATCATATATTGCTATATCGCCAGTCTTGAAGAATCCATCTGACGTCATACTCTCGGCTGTGGCATCTGGTCTGTTGAGATAACCTTTCATGACTTGCGGACCTTTAACCCAGAGTCTGAGAGTGTTAGAGGGCACTCATGAGCAAGCTGATACTCACTCTCCACTCGATTTGTTGTCGCCTGGAACATCCTGGCCATTCTCGTCGACAAGGCGCGCTGTAGTGTTGCACACCAACCTTCCGACGTACGAGGGGTGGGTTTTGGTATACTCTAAAGGTAATTTGCATTCCAAAGGGCTCGTTTCCGTGAGACCTTTTGGTGTGTCAGCTATAAAGTGTCTGGAAAGCCACCTTCATAACTTGCCGTATCCATTCGTGATCACTACGACACCTCCCAGCTTTTCACTGACGCTGTGTACGAGATCTTCTCCCAATGGAGTTGCGCCGATACCCAATTGTCTCAGTGAACTAAGATCATACTTTTTTTCAATATCGCTTTTGAGAATATTGTTGAGAATCGGAGGTATTACTGCCGATACTGTGACACGATATTTTTCAATTGCAGCAGCAAATTCGTCAAGAGAGTAGCGGAAAAGCAGCACTTGTGGTACTTGTTGCTGTGAAAGGGTGTATAGAGTGCTTCCTAGTCCAAAAATGTGGTATAAGGGCAGAAAAGAAAGGACGACATCTGTGAGTTGTGAAGCTGAAGAGTGAGTGTTGTTTGACTGGCAAATATTCGAAACCATGTTATAATGCGTTGTCATAACACCCTTGCTTACACCTGTCGTTCCGCTGCTATAGCAAGTGATAGCGACATCGTGTGCACTTTCGCCGTCAAAATTTTCAGGTATGCCCCTTTGCCTTTCCTGACAGAGGAGATGAGCGTATGATACGTGGTTCCTGAAGCTTTTCTCGGTCGCTGATACTACCCTCTCACGTATCTTGCTTTCTGACCACCCTATCTCCTTCAGTATCTTGTTGGTCAGATCGATGTTGTCTGGATGTGCGAAAATGAACGAGACCTCGCTATCTTTGATCTGGTGGGATAGTTCCAAGTAGTTGTATGCAGGGTTGGCAAGTGACACACATGCTCCCGCAGCTTGTGTGCCCATGAAGAGGATAGGATAGACGAGCGAGTTTGGTGTAAGGATGAGTACTCTATCGCCCTTGCCTACGTTTTGGTGTTTTCGCAGCCCATACGCTAGCTGTAAGGAGTATTTACGAAGTTGGGAAATTGTAAGAGAATTATCGTTGGTTGAGTCAATGAAAACAGTCTTGTCATTGGATTGCTGATGTTCCGGTAAAATAAAGTCAAAGATGCTTGTCTTTGGTATTTCTATGTCTTTAAAAGGCGATACAATCATTGTGGGAGTGGTTCAAGATGCGCCCGGTTGTTTCAGAAAGATAACCGGTTGTTGATGTCAGCTGCAATTATCATCTGGCATAATCAGGCGATCAAAATGTATGCTTTATAATGGATTATGAACGCATATAAACATTGCCGCCCCAATGACCTGTTTCCTTGGTATTCAACAACTGAAACAAGGAAAATTTCAAGGTGAATGGCTATTAATTAATAGGTTAAACGGCCCGGAAGTTTAGTTTGTGCTGCTGGGATTCCTTATAAAGACTCTGATGTTAAACATTCTATGCCATTTGCATAATTACAATATTTCATGAGATCGTAATTGTTATCACAAGCACACCGATTAACGGTTAGAATAAGGTTTATATTATTGTGCTGCCAAAGTACGTAAGTTCTTTCTAAGAATCTTTCCTGAAGCCGTTTTGGGGATGACATCGATTGTGCACACACCACCACGCAGCTTTGAATGATTTGCAACCGTATCGGCTACCCAAGCTCCTATCTCCGCACACCAAGCTGCATTGTTGAAGTTAGACGCGTGCTGAGGCACGACATAGGCTCTAGGCAGTTCCGTTGCCTGCTTATCGTCATACACACCAATCACAGCCGCATCCATTACTTCAGTATTCGACATGATCAATGCTTCAAGAGGTGCTGGTGTAACTTGGAACCCTTTGTACTTGATAAGTTCCTGTGAGGGCGTCAGCAAGACTTGAAACAACAAAAGTCCACCTCCTACCTTCATTCTATCTACCACCTTGAATAGGCGTGTTTTGCTATCATATATTGCTATATCGCCAGTCTTGAAGAATCCATCTGACGTCATACTCTCGGCTGTGGCATCTGGTCTGTTGAGATAGCCTTTCATGACTTGCGGACCTTTAACCCAGAGTCTGAGAGTGTTAGAGGGCACTCATGAGCAAGCTGATACTCACTCTCCACTCGATTTGTTGTCGCCTGGAACATCCTGGCCATTCTCGTCGACAAGACGCGCTGTAGTGTTACAAACCAACTTTCCAATATACGATGGGTGGGTTTTGGTATATTCTAAAGGTAATTTGCATACCAAAGGGCTCGTTTCCGTGAGACCTTTTTGTGAGTCAGCTAAAAGGTGTTTGACAGTCACTATCCCGACTTGCCATATCCATTTGAAACCGCGACCACGCCCTCTAACTTGTCACTGAAGCTGTTTGTGAGATCAGCTCCTAGTGGAGTAGCGCCGACGTGCACTACCCTTAGTGAGCTAAAGTCGAATTTCTTTTCAATGTCAGTTTTCAAGATTGAATTGAGAATTGGCGGGACGGCCCATGTAGCAGTAATGCCATATTTTTCAATCACAGCGCCAAATGCGTCAAGAGAAAAGCGGGGTAAAAGTACCTGAGTTACATTCTGCTTGCCTAAAGTGTAGAGAAGGCCTAGAATTCCAAAAATATGGCAAAAGGGTAAGAACGTCAGCGTTACGTCATTTACTTGAAGCGCGAAGGCGCGCGTGTTGTCTGATTGACACAGATTCGCCACGAAGTTCCGGTGTGTTGTCATTACCCCTTTGCTTGCACCAGTTGTACCGCTACTGTAACATATTAAAGCAACATCGTGAGCTGAATCTCCATCGAATTTTTCAGGTATACCGCGCTGAATGTCATCACATAGCAGTTGAGTGTATGGGACGTGGTTACCAAAGCTTTCCTCAGTCGCTGACACCACCCTCTCATTTATTTTGCTCTCTGGCCAGCCGATCTCTTTCAAAGTTTTGATTGCAAGGTCCATGTTGTCTGGATGCGCGAAGATGAACGACGCCTCGCTATCCTCGATCTGGTGGGATAACTCGAATTCATTGTATGCATGATTTGCCGGCGATACGCAAGCTCCTGCAGCCGACGTGCCGAGAAGGAGAATGGGGTAGGCGATCGAGTTTGGACTGTAGATGAGTACTTTGTCACTTTTACCAATGTTGTGGTATTTTCTAAGCCCATACGCTAGCTGTAAGGAGTATTTACGAAGCTGAGAAATTGTAAGAGAATTATCGTTGGTTGAGTCAATGAAAACAGTCTTGTCATTGGATTGCTGATGTTCCGGTAAAATAAAGTCAAAGATGCTTGTCTTTGGTATTTCTATGTCTTTAAATGATGATTTGATCATTGTTGAACTGATTGAAGAATGCTCGACTTAATGAATGCCGTCAAATTATACTTCTGACACTTCTGTTGATGTCCGAGACTGTCGCTGTCGATGTAGGCTACTTAGGATGAATCTGTGAATCTGCGATCATGTTCAGAATCATGTTCAATTTCACGTTATGTGATTATATGGTTGAGGTGGAGATCAATGAAGCCTGAGGTGAAACCTAGTGAATCAACCACGCTAAAAGTCAAGACATTTCGAAGAACCCTGAATTGTTTTTAAACAACGCTTATAAAGATGGATGCATTCATGTTTTGACTTGTTTCGCTGCCTGCTTTAGCTCCAAGATGATGTAATGTGAAGATTTTGCAATAAAGTGATTGTATTGACTGTGCGCCAAATTCACTGAGCGATTTTGTGCTGTCCAAGTTGATATATAAAAAACCACGTCTTCATTTAATACCATGAAAAAGCACCTAAAAAGTAATACACATGCATATTGAATCAAAAGTACAAGTTCCGCTGAGATTGTTTGTGTGTTTGGATATTCGCGCTCGTCGCTCATCTCCTGATAGCGAAGAGAATTAGAATAGAAATCTCTGAAGATGCTATAAGTAGGGCTATTGCCACGACAACAGACACTGCCTGGAAGCTGGTGGGAGACTGGCGGAGTGGGGTAGCAATTGATCCCTTCTCTGCAATGGAGTAGTGTTCTGAGCTTATAAGATGCTTCTCGCTGTCTATGGAGTGTGCTATGACGTAGGAAGCGTGATTTTTGGGGGTTTTAGGGGTATTTGTAGGTGGCTTGTCATTATCAGACGCTTCATTTACGTGATTGGCGGTTCTATGGCTGTACCAGTGCTTGTAAGCCATTTTAGTGACGGTAGTTGGTTGATAAGGGGAGTCGAGAGTATTGACTATTAAATTGAAGGAAAAGAGAAATACAAGGATGCTTGAAATTGATTTAATTTACTTGAAATTACTTGACTTGCTCGTCTATCTCCAACGCCCACCAATGGGAACTCCCAACGCTCAGCTGTTAGGATCAAAGATTGTATTTGGTGGGGAATACACGAGTCATGTCTGCTTAATTTAATTTGTGCGCAGTTGGGAATCTCCCGTACGATATCAATGAGGAGGAAGTTGTCAGGATATTTCAGGAAGTTGGCCCCGTGAAGGACTTCCGTATGAATTTTGACAGGCACACCGGCAAGCCTAAAGGATATGGATTTGTTGAGTATTACGGTGTGTTCGATCCTGTCGACTCACTGTCTCCTTACTCACCCACTCTCCCTCCGCAGACGGCGACACGGCCGCTTCTGCTGTGCGCAATCTCCACGATAATCCTGTCGGTGGTCGGCCGCTGCGTGTCGATCTTGCCCCAGATGACCCCAAGCAGTCCAAGCAGAAGGAGAGGGAGAGAGAGCGTGACCGGTATAGTGGGGGTGG